>NC_091951.1:239612639-239615139 GCF_031021105.1 Erythrolamprus reginae | reverse complement strand
GGACCATGAGGTCTTTCTCTGCCGTCAATCTTCTTTGTTTCTATGACAAGAGAATCCAGTTGCCTTTTGGGACAATAATGACCTGGATGATTACGAATTTCCATAGAAACCAATTTTTAATGGCACATGTTATTTTATTTTTGAGATTGGATGTTTGGGCATATTTTAAGGCTAAAAGCAAAATATTTCCATTTCCACACTTAACCTCAAGTCTCCAAAATGAGTAAATAGGCTAAAAATTATCAGCCCATTTCAATGTCATTACCATATCCCTGGAAAGCTAGGACAATAAGCCACAACTCCCACCCCAGAAGAGGTTCCTTGACGTAGATTAACAGCAATCATAGAAAGAATGGTGATGCGCAGGTTATTATCTTGTCCCTTCTGAAACTGTGGCTTTATTTCAGACAACAGTGCTGTGCAAGGTTGCCGCAAGAAATAGACGTTTTATATGCTAATCACTCCAGAGCATCGAACACTCTGATTTAAAGAAAGCTAACCCCTTCAAAAAATTTGCCTTCAACAAATTGAAATACACTGTTGCACAAAAACATGACGACTCAGGTAAATGGCAATCAAGTAAAGGAAAAGATGCAATCAAGTAAGTTACAAGCAATGGCATCTGCAGAATAATATGTTTCAAAATGTAAAGATAATCAGAAACAATCCAGAAAGAGTATTTTGTCAACTCAAACCACCAGCATTATTGCACAGAAAATCAGGCAGCTCATTTCACGAAGATTTAATTATATCAAAGGACCTTAATGTACATATTGAAAATAGAAGGTTTGGAGGATAAACCAATCAGGTGCTACTCATCCAGGGGCGTTAAGCTACAACAGCCACCGGAGTGGCTAAACTGGCATAGGATGAGGCAGAAGGGAAATAAAGAAAAAGCAAGATGCTTTTAAAGCATGTCAATTTTTCAACTTCCAAGTATTAGGGGTGCTCAAAAGTTGTGACATGTCTTGGGGATTGTAAATATATTTTGGTTACTTTAATATAATTTAGATGTGCTTGGTAAGCAACTACTTAAACATAACTTTTTAACACTTTGTTTCCTTTATTTATATAGGTTACAAATTGTTATGGTTAGCTCTGGCCCAGCTCCTGTTTTGCCCCCGGTGGAATCGGCTGATGAAGGCTCCTCTGACCAAGAAGACATGAGTGACAGGGAGGAGGAGAGTGTGGCAGACAGCTCAGAAGGAGATCAATTATCTAGCTCTTCCTTGGATTCAGAACAAGAGTTAATGATACAGCCACCCATACGGAGAGCGATGCATAGGCAACAACAACTCAGAGATTATTATCAAAGAAAATGAGGCCACCTGTGGTTGGGTGGGGCTGTGGTGATTAGTGAGGCTGCTATAAATAGCAGTCTGTGGGTTTGGCCATTGTGGAGGATTATCTGATCATTGTGTTTCATGACTGCTTTACTGACTGACTTTTTGTGTGCTGATTTTCCCCCGCTTTGAAACTAAACCAGAGCAAAGTGTGTTTCACTTTGTGAAAGAAGGACTGTGAATTGCCTCACAGCTGCAAGCTAAGTATCACAGAACTGATAAGGGACTTGTATAAATTACCAGTTTGTTTGGAGACGAGTGCTCTTTGCTATACCAAAAGAGGGCTTAGTTTAAGTGAATTTTCATTATAAAGAACATTGTTTTGAATTTTCAAACGTGTGTGTGTCTGAAATTTGTACCTGTGAATTTTTGGGAGGATTCTACCAGAGAGCCCGACAGAACACAAATGAGACAGAAAACAAGTTCCTTAATGAACAGCAATTATATGGTGTCAAATGCTCTTCATTGTTTGTTGAGACGTTCTGGGATAGCTGGAAACCTATGGATGAGTTCAGCAATTACGCACTCAATTGTGCCTTTAACACTGTTTCCAAAATGGCTTCGAGAGCTCTAGTGAAGTATCTGAGAGGCAGCACTGCTTTGATCCTCATCTTACGTCCTGATGTCAAACTCAAACTCAAGCTCATTAATTCTTTTGTACAATGTCTGTCCTGCGTAGAACCTACCACAGCACTTCTGGAAGATTGTGACAAGTATCTCATTAGAGGAGAAGCGTGTGAAGGTGCCTCTAATTTTGTGTGAAAAGTTGTTAGGCCTACGATAATGCCGTTAATGTAAATGCGGGGCAGCATAGAAATCGTGGTTTGGTCCCCGTGTTAGAATCATTCCCTGTTGATTGTGACAATCTGCTTCAAGTTGAGTGGTAGCCTGTGTTGAAGTACTGGGCTGCCACCTAATTCTAAGAAAACACAGTGTCATTATCTAGTGTGGGCTGTAACTTTTTCATAATCTATTTTGGGATCTGTGATCTATAAGTGACTATCAATGGTATTCTTTTGTCCTGTTTCCATGATCTGTCTTTTAATAAGGTCCTCTCTGGAAAGTGATCTAGCTCTGCTTATTTTTCTATTGATCTCATGAATTGGCCCTTTAGTTTCCTGGATGCCTGGTTTAATTCCATCACTTGAGCATCTGTA